>NC_092167.1:3635671-3675671 GCF_045791955.1 Oncorhynchus clarkii lewisi
TAACCAACATCTCCTCTAACCAACATCTCCTCCAACCAACATCTCCTCTAACCAACATCTCCTCTAACCAACATCTCCTCTAACCAACATCTCCTCCAACCAACATCTCCTCCAACCAACATCTCCTCCAACCAACATCTCCTCCAACCAACATCTCCTCCAACCAACAGGATACTGATGTTCTCCTCTAACCAACATCTCCTCTAACCAACATCTCCTCTAACCAACGATCTCCTCTAACCAACATCTCCTCCAACCAACATCTCCTCCAACCAACATCTCCTCTAACCAACATCTCCTCCAACCAACATCTCCTCTAACCAACATCTCCTCTAACCAACATCTCCTCCAACCAACATCTCCTCTAACCAACATCTCCTCTAACCAACATCTCCTCCAACCAACATCTCCTCTAACCAACATCTCCTCTAACCAACATCTCCTCCAACCAACATCTCCTCTAACCAACATCTCCTCCAACCAACATCTCCTCTAACCAACATCTCCTCTAACCAACATCTCCTCTAACCAACATCTCCTCTAACCAACATCTCCTCTAACCAACATCTCCTCTAACCAACATCTCCTCTAACCAACATCTCCTCTAACCAACATCTCCTCTAACCAACATCTCCTCTAACCAACATCTCCTCTAACCAACATCTCCTCTAACCAACATCTCCTCCAACCAACAGGATACTGATGTTCTCCTCCAACCAACAGGATACTGATGTTCTCCTCTAACCAACATCTCCTCCAACCAACAGGATACTGATGTTCTCCTCTAACCAACATCTCCTCTAACCAACATCTCCTCTAACCAACATCTCCTCTAACCAACATCTCCTCCAACCAACATCTCCTCTAACCAACATCTCCTCCAACCAACATCTCCTCTAAACAACATCTCCTCTAACCAACATCTCCTCCAACCAACATCTCCTCTAACCAACATCTCCTCCAACCAACATCACCTCAAACCAACATCTCCTCCAACCAACATCTCCTCTAACCAACATCTCCTCCAACCAACATCTCCTCTAACCAACATCTCCTCCAACCAACATCTCCTCTAACCAACATCTCCTCCAACCAACATCTCCTCTAACCAACATCTCCTCCAACCAACATCTCCTCTAACCAACATCTCCTCTAACCAACATCTCCTCCAGGAAGTGATACTGATGTTCTCCTCTAACCAACAGGATACTGATGTTCTCCTCTAACCAACAGGATACTGATGTTCTCCTCATAACAACGATATCCTCCAACCAACATCTCCTCCAGGAAGTGATACTGATGGTTCCTGAGTAGCCTGATTCCAGACCTGTTTGTGCTGTTTAGATAGCGCAGGTGGCAGAGATCATCAACTAGGTGAAGCTGCGGCCTGATTGTTTTCTTGAGCTGATGTTTGGGGGGGGGGGGGGGGACATAATTACAAATAATTTGTAGACTGCAAATTGACTGCAAGAAGCCAAAACAGATGTAACATTTGACTAAAACTAAATCATTTCAAACCTTGCTTACATTTGTTTACATTCTCATGTCTCTTCATTATGCGTGGGAATACTGGTAATACTGGTTTCTGTCAAAACTTGAGGGGCAAATAAAACCACCCGCGGGCCTCCAGTTGGGGAACCCTGTCCTCTGAACCCTGTCCTCTGAACCCTGTCCTCTGGACCCTGTCCTCTGAACCCTGTCCTCTGAACCCTGTCCTCTGAACCTTGTCCTCTGGACCCTGTCCTCCGAACCCTGTCCTCCGAACCCGGTCCTCCGGACCCTGTCCTCTGAACCCTGTCCTCTGAACCTTGTCCTCTGAACCCTGTCCTCTGAACCCTGTCCTCTGAACCTTGTCCTCTGGACCCTGTCCTCTGAACCCTGTCCTCTGGACCCTGTCCTCTGGACCCTGTCCTCTGAACCCTGTCCTCTGGACCCTGTCCTCTGAACCCTGTCCTCTGGACCCTGTCCTCTGGACCTTGTCCTCTGAACCCTGTCCTCTGGACCCTGTCCTCTGGACCCTGTCCTCTGAACCCTGTCCTCTGGACCCTGTCCTCTGGACCTTGTCCACTGAACCCTGTCCTCTGAACCCTGTCCTCTGGTCATTTGGAAAGACAGAGAAAACAGATCTGGGACCAGGCTACTTTTTATCTTTGTACGCGTGTAGAGGAAGAAGATGTCAAAAAATGTACTGTATATAGCAAGTCATAGTAGATAGTAATATAGCTGTCCTGCTGAGGAGAGGGTTTAGGGGGCGTTACACTGTACAGTAATATAGTTGTCCTGCTGAGGAGAGGGTTTAGGGGGCGTTACACTGTACAGTAATATAGCTGTCCTGCTGAGGAGAGGGTTTAGGGGGCGTTACACTGTACAGTAATATAGTTGTCCTGCTGAGGAGAGGGTTTAGGGGGTGTTACACTGTACAGTAATATAGCTGTCCTGCTGAGGAGAGGGTTTAGGGGGCGTTACACTGTACAGTAATATAGTTGTCCTGCTGAGGAGAGGGTTTAGGGGGTGTTACACTGTACAGTAATATAGTTGTCCTGCTGAGGAGAGGGTTTAGGGGGCGTTACACTGTACAGTAATATAGCTGTCCTGCTGAGGAGAGGGTTTAGGGGGCGTTACACTGTACAGTAATATAGTGGTCCTGCTGAGGGGAGGGTTTAGGGGGCGTTACACTGTACAGTAATATAGTGGTCCTGCTGAGGAGAGGGTTTAGGGGGTGTTACACTGTACAGTAATATAGTGGTCCTGCTGAGGAGAGGGTTTAGGGGGCGTTACACTGTACAGTAATATAGTGGTCCTGCTGAGGAGAGGGTTTAGGGGGCGTTACACTGTACAGTAATATAGTTGTCCTGCTGAGGAGAGGGTTTAGGGGGTGTTACACTGTACAGTAATATAGTTGTCCTGCTGAGGAGAGGGTTTAGGGGGCGTTACATGTACAGTAATATAGTTGTCCTGCTGAGGAGAGGGTTTAGGGGGCG
Organism: Oncorhynchus clarkii lewisi; assembly: GCF_045791955.1. NCBI lineage: Eukaryota > Metazoa > Chordata > Actinopteri > Salmoniformes > Salmonidae > Oncorhynchus > Oncorhynchus clarkii. Next base: position 3,638,653 of record NC_092167.1, read on the forward strand.
TTACACTGTACAGTAATATAGTGGTCCTGCTGAGGAGAGGGTTTAGGGGGCGTTACACTGTACAGTAATATAGTGGTCCTGCTGAGGAGAGGGTTTAGGGGGCGTTACATGTACAGTAATATAGTTGTCCTGCTGAGGAGAGGGTTTAGGGGGCGTTACACTGTACAGTAATATAGTGGTCCTGCTGAGGAGAGGGTTTAGGGGGCGTTACACTGTACAGTAATATAGTGGTCCTGCTGAGGGGAGGGTTTAGGGGGCGTTACACTGTACAGTAATATAGTGGTCCTGCTGAGGAGAGGGTTTAGGGGGCGTTACACTGTACAGTAATATAGCTGTCCTGCTGAGGAGAGGGTTTAGGGGGCGTTACACTGTACAGTAATATAGTGGTCCTGCTGAGGAGAGAGTTTAGGGGGCGTTACACTGTACAGTAATATAGTGGTCCTGCTGAGGAGAGGGTTTAGGGGGCGTTACACTGTACAGTAATATAGTGGTCCTGCTGAGGAGAGGGTTTAGGGGGCGTTACACTGTACAGTAATATAGTTGTCCTGCTGAGGAGAGGGTTTAGGGGGCGTTACACTATACAGTAATATAGTTGTCCTGCTGAGGAGAGGGTTTAGGGGGCGTTGCACTGTACAGTAATATAGTGGTCCTGCTGAGGAGAGGGTTTAGGGGGCGTTACACTGTACAGTAATATAGTGGTCCTGCTGAGGGGAGGGTTTAGGGGGTGTTACACTGTACAGTAATATAGTGGTCCTGCTGAGGAGAGGGGTTAGGGGGCGTTACGCTGTACAGTAATATAGTTGTCCGGCTGAGGAGAGGGTTTAGGGGGCGTTACACTGTACAGTAATATAGTGGTCCTGCTGAGGAGAGGGTTTAGGGGGTGTTACACTGTACAGTAATATAGTGGTCCTGCTGAGGAGAGGGTTTAGGGGGCGTTACACTGTACAGTAATATAGTTGTCCTGCTGAGGAGAGGGTTTAGGGGGCGTTACACTGTACAGTAATATAGCTGTCCTGCTGAGGAGAGGGTTTAGGGGGCGTTACACTGTACAGTAATATAGTGGTCCTGCTGAGGAGAGGGTTTAGGGGGCGTTACACTGTACAGTAATATAGTGGTCCTGCTGAGGAGAGGGTTTAGGGGGTGTTACACTGTACAGTAATATAGTTGTCCTGCTGAGGAGAGGGTTTAGGGGGCGTTACACTGTACAGTAATATAGTGGTCCTGCTGAGGACTGTACAGTAATATAGTGGTCCTGCTGAGGAGAGGGTTTAGGGGGCGTTACACTGTACAGTAATATAGTTGTCCTGCTGAGGAGAGGGTTTAGGGGGCGTTGCACTGTACAGTAATATAGTTGTCCTGCTGGTTCCCCTCTTCTACTGGGGAGAGAAGGGAATGGTTCCCCTCTTCTACTGGGGAGAAAAGGGAATGGTTCCCCTCTTCTACTGAGGAGAAAAGGGAATGGTTCCCCTCTTCTACTGGGGAGAAAAGGGAATGGTTCCCCTCTTCTACTGGGGAGAAAAGGGGATGGTTCCCCTCTTCTACTGGGGAGAAAAGGGGATGGTTCCCCTCTTCTACTGGGGAGAAAAGGGGATGGTTCCCCTCTTCTACTGGGGAGAAAAGGGGATGGTTCCCCTCTTCTACTGGGGAGAAAAGGGGATGGTTCCCCTCTTCTACTGGGGAGAGAAGGGAATGGTTCCCCTCTTCTACTGGGGAGAAAAGGGGATGGTTCCCCTCTTCTACTGGGGAGAGAAGGGAATGGTTCCCCTCTTCTACTGGGGAGAAAAGGGGATGGTTCCCCTCTTCTACTGGGGAGAAAAGGGAATGGTTCCCCTCTTCTACTGGGGAGAAAAGGGGATGGTTCCCCTCTTCTACTGGGGAGAAAAGGGGATGGTTCCCCTCTTCTACTGGGGAGAAAAGGGGATGGTTCCCCTCTTCTACTGGGGAGAAAAGGGGATGGTTCCCCTCTTCTACTGGGGAGAGAAGGGAATGGTTCCCCTCTTCTACTGGGGAGAAAAGGGAATGGTTCCCCTCTTCTACTGGGGAGAAAAGGGGATGGTTCCCCTCTTCTACTGGGGAGAAAAGGGAATGGTTCCCCTCTTCTACTGGGGAGAAAAGGGGATGGTTCCCCTCTTCTACTGGGGAGAAAAGGGAATGGTTCCCCTCTTCTACTGGGGAGAAAAGGGAATGGTTCCCCTCTTCTACTGGGGAGAAAAGGGGATGGTTCCCCTCTTCTACTGGGGAGAGAAGGGAATGGTTCCCCTCTTCTACTGGGGAGAAAAGGGGATGGTTCCCCTCTTCTACTGGGGAGAAAAGGGGATGGTTCCCCTCTTCTACTGGGGAGAAAAGGGGATGGTTCCCCTCTTCTACTGGGGAGAGAAGGGAATGGTTCCCCTCTTCTACTGGGGAGAGAAGGGAATGGTTCCCCTCTTCTACTGGGGAGAAAAGGGGATGGTTCCCCTCTTCTACTGGGGAGAAACGGGAACAGTCATATTACTAAAGTTGTCCTGTTAATACGGAGGATGTTGTTGTTGCTGTAGTTTGTGTTTTTAAAGGTGTCCTGCTTTGTAGTGTTGCCATTCCTGACATGTTCCCTTCTTTGATCTCTTGGAAACTATGTGCGTATTCCTCAAACTGTAAATCTGTCATAACACTGTCATGTCTGTCAGCAGGTCCTTTGTGTCCTATTCCACCGCAGAGTAGGAGGGAAATATTTTTGGCATCTCAAATTGTTCTGTCAGTTCTCACATAGAAACGTCACTGTGAGGATGGATGTTTGACATGTTGTTTAAAACTTTCGTATCACAAAATTCAAAAGGCATTCGCACACCTGAGCAAACTGTTTTGCAGGTGCAGGTTAACAGTTGAACAAGATGAAGGAGAAAGGAAACCGCACACTGCTCTTGTTAATATCACTGATTTTTAATCAGCTTTACGTATCGACCTCACGGCCTTCGTATCACAAGACTTTTTTCAGAACATCAGGATGAAAGCGGCCATTTTAGGCCCTTTCTCGAACCAGACCTCCTGTAAGAGCCTGTGAACTGTGAACCCAACATGATACAGACAACATCTTGGTGTTATTGTCCTGTTTCTTCAACTTACATCGTGCTTCTTGTTTTAAAACATGTATTTTCTGTTGTTATTATCTAGACTATTATTATTATCTCTGCATTGCTGGGAAGGAGCTCCCAAGGTTAGTCAAGGTTAGAGTTTCACTGTTTTACACCTGATGTATCCTGCTGGGAAGGAGCTCTCAAGGTTAGTCAAGGTTAGAGTCTCACTGTACTGTTTTACACCTGATGTATCCTGGGCACCTGGTGAATAAATGCTGAAACTTGAAACTTTCAGATGACTCTTTCTCTCAAATGTACTGAAGAGAAAATCAACAAGTTGTGTATCATTTGAAGAATTCTAAACTTTTGTTTTGGTAAGTCAGGTAAGTCGTTTGAAGAATTCTAAACTTTTGTTTTGGTAAGTCAGGTAAGTCATTTGAAGAATTCTAAACTTTTGTTTTGGTAAGTCAGGTAAGTCATTGAGAAAACATTGTCTTTTACAATAACATCCTGACCTATATACAGTGACGGTGGTACGAGTGTGTTGTACATTGCTGCGCTGCTCGGTTGTCGTTCCTCCTACGTCCTTCCCTGATCTCTTGGAACTGATGTCTGACTTCCTAGAACTCTAAGTCTTTCATAACACCGACTTCATGTCCCACCACGTGCTCAGGGAGGGAGGGAGGAGAGGAGGAATGTATATACTGTATACTGGTTCACATCTCCTCTCCTCTGAGACTGCTACAGTCAGACGTTATGTACATTACTTACAGGGAGAGCTGCCAGAAGATACACTCATATCTCTTTTTCGCTCCCTCGTTTTCTCAAATTGACTTGCTTACTTGCTTATTATCTCTCTCTCCCTCTCTCTCGCCCCCCTTCTCACTCTCTCTCTCTCTCTCTCTCTCTCTCTCTCTCTCTCTCTCTCTCTCTCTCTCCCCCCTTCTCACTAACTCTCTCTCTTTTTCTCCCTCTTCCTCCCTCTCTCTCTCTCTCCCTCTTCCTCCGTTTCTCTCTCTCTCCCTCTTCCTCCCTCCCTCTCTCCCCCCTTCTCACTAACTCTCTCTCTCTTTTTCTCCCTCTCTCTCTCCCTCTCTCTCAATAACTATAAACCCTGAAAGCCCAGTCATTATTACATGTATTTATATGTACCTGTGGACTACTATATGAAGGACTGTAGTGTTGGTAAAGTCTGGAGTCCTGTCTTTCCCTGTAAATTCCTTTTCCTTTCCTGAAAGCAGGTTCCTCCACAACCAAGACCAGGCTCACGTTTAGTAACCACACACACACACACACACACACACACACACACACACACACACACACACACACACACACACACACACACACACACACACACACACACACACACACACACACACACACACACACACACACACACACACACACACACACACACACACACACACACACACACACACACACACACACACACACACACACACACACACACACACACACACACACACACACACACACACACACACACACACACACACACACACACACACACACACACACACACACACACACACACACACACACACACACACACACACACACACACACACACACACACACACACACACACACACACACACACACACACACACACACACACACACACACACACACACACACACACACACACACACACACACACACACACACACACACACACACACACACACACACACACACACACACACACACACACACACACACACACACACACACACACACACACACACACACACACACACACACACACACACACACACACACACACACACACACACACACACACACACACACACACACACACACACACACACACACACACACACACACACACACACACACACACACACACACACACACACACACACACACACACACACACACACACACACACACACACACACACACACACACACACACACACACACACACACACACACACACACACACACACACACACACACACACACACACACACACACACACACACACACACACACACACACACACACACACACACACACACACACACACACACACACACACACACACACACACACACACACACACACACACACACACACACACACACACACACACACACACACACACACACACACAGGTTGAGTTATACCACACACACACACAGGCTCAGGTTGAGTTATACCACACACACTGTGCTGTTTTAGTTAACAAGCAGGATTATTTCTCTCTTTTTAAATAAACACCACGGGAGAGGTCTGGAATATTCCTCAAAGGGGGCCGTATACCAGCCCACAGGAAGTAAAACATCTCCCCTTACTGCTCATTGGCTACTCCCCTGGCCAATGGCAAATGGGAGGCTAGGAGTCGGTCAGAGTGGCACATTCTCCCCTCAGTTTTTTCTTTCTTTCTTCTGTTTTACTCACTGTGTGTGTTGGCATGACGACAACCTTTATAGAGACCTCTTATACTATTATTTATACAGGTATTTTCTATGGGGGGGAGGGGCCTGGAGGGAACTGGAGGGGCCTGGAGGGAACTGGAGGGAACTGGAGGGGGCTAGATGGGCCTGGATGGGCCTGGAGGGAACTGGAGGGACCTGGAGGGAACTGGAAGGGCCTTGAGGGAACTGGAGGGAACTGGAAGGGCCTGGAGGGAACTGGAAGGGGTCTGGAGGGGTCTGGAGGTAACTGGAGGGGTCTGGAGGGAACTGGAGGGGCCTGTAGGGGTCTGGAGGGAACAAGGGGCCTGGAGGGGTCTGGAGGGGCCTGGAGGGAACTGGAGGGGTCTGGAGGGGTCTGGTGGGAACTGGAGGGGCCTGGAGGGGTCTGGTGGGAACTGGAGGGACCTGGAGGGGTCTGGAGGGGCCTGGAGGGACCTGGAGGGACCTGGAGGGGTCTGTTGGGGTCTGGAGGGAACTGGAGGCTTTACTTTGAGGGGTGAGGAGAGGTTAAGGCTAGAATCCTCTAACAGAGCAAACACGCACCCCTAACAGGAGCAAACACTCACCCCTAACAGAGCAAACACTCACCCCTAACAGAGCAAACACTCACCCCTAACAGAGCAAACACGCACCCCTAACAGAGCAAACACTCACCCCTAACAGAGCAAACACTCACCCCTAACAGAGCAAACACTCACCCCTAACAGAGCAAACACGCACCCCTAAAAGACCAAGAGACCTGACCAAGAGACCTGACCATTATAGGCCCTACACTCAGAAAAAAAGGTGCTATCAAATCAAATTGTATTGGTCACATACACATATTTAGCAGATGTTATTGTGGGTGTAGCGAAATGCTTGTGTTCCTACTCCAATAGTGCAGTAATATCTAACAATTCACAACAATACACACATATCTAAAGTTAAATTATGGAGTTAAGAAATATATAAATATTAGGATGAACAATGTCAGTGGCATTGACTAAAATACAGTAGAATAGAATACAGTATGAGATGAGTAGAGCAGTATGTAAATATTATTAAAATGACCAGTGATTCCATGTCTATGTACATAGGACAGCAGCCTCTAAGGTGCAGGATTGAGTAACCGGGCGGTAGCCGGCTAGTGATGGCTATTTAACAGTCTGATGGCCTTGAGATAGACGCTGTTTATCAGTCTCTCGGTCCCAGCTTTGATGCACGCTAACCAAGCCGCACGCATTCAACCCGGAAGCCAGCCGCACCAATGCGTCGGAGGAAACACCGTACACCTGGTGACCTTGGTTAGCGCCCAGCCCGCTCAGGAGTCGCTGGTGCACAATGAGACAAGGATATCCCTACCGGCCAAACCCTCCCTAACCCGGACGACGCTAGGCCAATTGTGCGTCGCCCCTCGGACCTCACGGTCGTGACCGGTTGCGACAGAGCCTGGGCGCGAACTGGCGCTGCAGTGCAGTGCCCTTAACCGCTGCGCCACCCGGGAGCCCCCCTCTTGATGATCTTTTTGGCCTGTTCTCGATCATCTAGAACCTAAAAGGGTTCTTCGACTGTCCCCATAGGGGAACCACACATATGATCAAAAACAGTCCTCGTGAACTACTATCAGAACATGAACAATCACTGGGACAACTACACTTTATGTATCAAACATGAATGATCTATCACTATCACTGGGACAACTACACTTTATGTTTCACTATCACTGGGACAACTACACTTTCAAACATGAATTATCTATCACTATCACTGGGACAACTACACTTTCAAACATGAATTATCTATCACTATCACTGGGACAACTACACTTTCAAACATGAATTATCTATCACTATCACTGGGACAACTACACTTTCAAACATGAATTATCTATCACTATCACTGGGACAACTACACTTTATGTATCAAACATGAATGATCTATCACTATCACTGGGAAAACTACACTTTATGTATCAAACATGAATTATCTATCCCTATCACTGGGACAACTACAGATCCTACATATGCAAGCATTCAGAAAGAAAACATAGTATACCTATCAATGTTACCATGCCAACGACAGATACAAACATAAATATAATGTCCACAGGTTATATTTCAACCCACACCTTAGGGTTCTCAGACAATCATACCCCTGCTTGTTGGGTGTCTTGGCCAATGGAGAGAGGAAAGTGAGGGTAAGAGGGTGAGGATAGGAGAGAGAGGGGAGAAGGAAGAAGTAGAGTGAGAGAGAAGAAGAGAGGCAGAGGGCAGAGAGACAGAGAGAGAGAGAGAGGAGAAAGAGAGAGAGAGAGAGAGAGAGAGAGAGAGAGAGAGAGGAGAGAAGAGAGAGAGAGAGAGAGAGAGAGAGAGAGAGAGAGAGAGAGAGAGAGAGGAGAAAGAGGCAGAGAGAGAGAGAAGGGAGAGGAGAGAGTGAAGGAGAAAGAGACAAAGGCAGAGAGAGAGAAAACATAGAAAGGGAGAGGGGCCCATCTCATACTCTGAGTGAGCTCTTACCTAACCTAGGTACTGTTATGCCAGTCCTGAATGAACTCTTCTGTGACCTAGATATGCCAGTCCTGAATGAACTCTTCTGTGACCAAGATATGCCAGTCCTGAATGAACTCTTCTGTGACCTAGATATGCCAGTCCTGAATGAACTCTTCTGTGACCTAGATAGATGAGTCCTGAATGAGCCATACAATCTCCATAGACAAACGTTGGCCACAGCATGGCCTTACTGAAGAGCTCAGTGACTTTCAACATGGCACCGGCATAGGATGCCATCTTTCCAACCAGCCAGTTTGTCAAATGTCTGCCCTGCTAGAGCTGCCCCGGTCAATTGTAAATGCTGTTATTGTGAAGTGGAAACTTCTAGGAGCACCAACGACTCAACCTCGAAGTGGTGGGCCACACAAGCTCACAGAATGGGACCATACTGAAGCGCGTAACGTGCAAAAATTGTCTGTCCTCGGTTGCAACACTCACTACCGAGTTCCAAACTGCCTCTGGAAGCAACTTCAGCACAATAACTATTCGTCAGGAGCTTCATAAAATGGGTTTCCGTGTCCGAGCAGCCCCACACAAGCCTAAGACCATGCGCAACGCCAAGTGTCGGCTGGGATGGTGTAAACCTCGACGCCATTGGACTCTGGAGCAGTGGAAACACGTTCTCTGGAGATTAATCACGCTTCACCATCTGGCAGGATAATGCTCTGGGGCTGTTGTTCATGGGTCGGGCCCCTTAGCTCCAGCGAAGGGAAATCTTAACACTACAGCATACAGTGACATTCTAGACAATTCTGTGCTTCCAACTTTGTGTCAACAGTTTGGGGAAGGCCTTTTCCTGTTTCAGCATGACAATGCCCCCGTGCACAAAGAGAGGTCCACATACTTTTGGTCATGTGGTGTATGTCAGTCCTGAGCTCCTTTATAACCTAGCTATGTCAGTCCTGATCTCCAATATAACCTAGCTATGTCAGTCCTAAGCTCCTTTATAACCCAGCTATGTCAGTCCTGAGCTCCTTTATAACCTAGCTATGTCAGTACTGAGCTCCTTTATAACCTAGCTATGTCAGTCCTGAGCTCCTTTATAACCTAGCTATGTCAGTCCTGAGCTCCTTTATAACCTAGCTATGTCAGTCCTGAGCTCCTTTATAACCTAGCTATGTCAGTCCTGAGCTCCTTTATAACCTAGCTATGTCAGTCCTGATCTCCAATATAACCTAGCTATGTCAGTCCTAAGCTCCTTTATAACCCAGCTATGTCAGTCCTGAGCTCCTTTATAACCTAGCTATGTCAGTACTGAGCTCCTTTATAACCTAGCTATGTCAGTCCTGAGCTCCTTTATAACCTAGATATGTCAGTCCTAAGCTCCTTTATAACCTAGCTATGTCAGTCCTGAGTGAGCTCCTTTATAACCTAGCTATGTCAGTCCTGAGTGAGCTCCTTTATAACCTAGCTATGTCAGTCCTGAGCTCCTTTATAACCTAGCTATGTCAGTCCTGAGCTCCTTTATAACCTAGCTATGTCAGTCCTGAGCTCCTTTATAACCTAGCTATGTCAGTCCTAAGCTCCTTTATAACCTAGCTATGTCAGTCCTGAGCTCCTTTATAACCTAGCTATGTCAGTCCTGAGCTCCTTTATAACCTAGCTATGTCAGTCCTGAGTGAGCTCCTTTATAACCTAGCTATGTCAGTCCTGAGCTCCTTTATAACCTAGCTATGTCAGTCCTTAGCTCCTTTATAACCTAGCTATGTCAGTCCTGAGCTCCTTTATAACCTAGCTATGTCAGTCCTGAGCTCCTTTATAACCTAGCTATGTCAGTCCTGAGCTCCTTTATAACCTAGCTATGTCAGTCCTGAGCTCCTTTATAACCTAGCTATGTCAGTCCTGAGCTCCTTTATAACCTAGCTATGTCAGTCCTGAGCTCCTTTATAACCTAGCTATGTCAGTCCTGAGCTCCTTTATAACCTAGCTATGTCAGTCCTGAATGCCACCTCATGACCGTGGTTGACACAGTGTAAAAGGTGACAGAGGCTTACAGGCAGCAGCACCATGCACACAAAGGGTGTGTCCCAAATGGCACCCTATTCCCTGTGTACTGTAGTGCACTACTGTTGACCGCACAGTATGGGCCATGGTCAAAAAATAGTGCACTACGTAGGGAATAGGGCTCCATTTGGGATGTACAGTACACGTGTCAGTACTTGTGCTCACACAGTATGAACATATATTGGAACACTTTACAGATAATGTATACATTTGGAAAATGTACAGAAAAACGTACACACACACACACACACACACACACACACACACACACCAGATCACAGGGAAAGCAGTGAAAGGACATACCAGTGCAGAGAGAGTGTGGGAGAGATGATAATGGAAAATGCAGACAGTTACACACCAACTGGTGACATGATGATCAAATAACCACAGAGAAACATGAGCTCAATTATGAGTTCCACATGAGAGGGATTTTAACGTCTAACACACACACACACACACACACACACACACACACGGCTACTAGCCTTATGTGGCCTGTCTATGGTGCAACAGCTTGTGTTGTATTTTACGGCTGATGTTGTTTTAGTGTTTGTATTGAAACCAGTACAGATTAGAGTAGATTACTTTATGGTCGCTATGGTCTCATATGACATGGCCTCACTGTGCTAACCCACACACCCACGCATGTACACACACACACACACACACACACACTGAGGCACGTATGCATCTACACACACACACACTGAGGCACATACTTATGTACACACACAGAGGAAAGGGTAAAGGCCCTGTCCACAGTGTGATCAACAGGATGGCAGAGAGCCATCTTCAGAGATCTATCTTCAGAGATCCATCTTCAGAGAGCTATCTTCAGAGATCTATCTTCAGAGATGTATCTTCAGAGAGCTATCTTCAGAGAGCTATCTTCAGAAATCTATCTTCAGAGATCTATCTTCAGAGAGCTATCTTCAGAGATCTATCTTCAGAGAGCTATCTTCAGAGATCTATCTTCAGAGATCTATCTTCAGAGAGCTATCTTCAGAGATCTATCTTCAGAGATCTATCTTCAGAGATCTATCTTCAGAGAGCTATCTTCAGAGATCTATCTTCAGAGATCTATCTTCAGAGAGCTATCTTCAGAGACCTATCTTCAGAGAGCTATCTTCAGAGATCTATCTTCAGAGATCTATCTTCAGAGATCTATCTTCAGAGAGCTATCTTCAGATATCTATCTTCAGAGATGTATTTCAGAGAGCTATCTTCAGAGAGCTATCTTCAGAGATCTATCTTCAGAGATCTATCTTCAGAGAGCTATCTTCAGATATCTATCTTCAGAGAGCTATCTTCAGAGATCTATCTTCAGAGATCTATCTTCAGAGAGCTATCTTCAGAGATCTATCTTCAGAGATCTATCTTCAGAGATCTATCTTCAGAGAGCTATCTTCAGAGATCTATCTTCAGAGATCTATCTTCAGAGAGCTATCTTCAGAGATCTATCTTCAGAGAGCTATCTTCAGAGATCTATCTTCAGAGATCTATCTTCAGAGATCTATCTTCAGAGAGCTATCTTCAGAGATCTATCTTCAGAGATCTATCTTCAGAGATCTATCTTCAGAGAGCTATCTTCAGAGATCTATCTTCAGAGATCTATCTTCAGAGATCTATCTTCAGAGATCTATCTTCAGAGAACTATCTTCAGAGAGCTATCTTCAGAGAGCTATCTTCAGAGAACTATCTTCAGAGAGCTATCTTCAGAGATCCATCTTCAGAGATCCATCTTCAGAGAGCTATCTTCAGAGAGCTATCTTCAGAGATCTATCTTCAGAGATCTATCTTCAGAGATCTATCTTCAGAGATCTATCTTCAGAGATCTATCTTCAGAGAACTATCTTCAGAGAGCTATCTTCAGAGAGCTATCTTCAGAGAACTATCTTCAGAGAGCTATCTTCAGAGATCCATCTTCAGAGATCCATCTTCAGAGCGCTATCTTCAGAGAGCTATCTTCAGAGATCTATCTTCAGAGATCTATCTTCAGAGATCTATCTTCAGATATCTATCTTCAGAGAGCTATCTTCAGAGATCTATCTTCAGAGATCTATCTTCAGAGATCTATCTTCAGAGAGCTATCTTCAGAGATCTATCTTCAGAGAGCTATCTTCAGAGATCTATCTTCAGAGATCTATCTTCAGAGATCTATCTTCAGAGAGCTATCTTCAGAGATCTATCTTCAGAGATCTATCTTCAGAGATCTATCTTCAGAGAGCTATCTTCAGAGATCTATCTTCAGAGATCTATCTTCAGAGATCTATCTTCAGAGATCTATCTTCAGAGAACTATCTTCAGAGAGCTATCTTCAGAGAGCTATCTTCAGAGAACTATCTTCAGAGATCTATCTTCAGAGATCCATCTTCAGAGATCCATCTTCAGAGAGCTATCTTCAGAGAGCTATCTTCAGAGATCTATCTTCAGAGATCTATCTTCAGAGATCTATCTTCAGAGATCTATCTTCAGAGATCTATCTTCAGAGAACTATCTTCAGAGAGCTATCTTCAGAGAGCTATCTTCAGAGAACTATCTTCAGAGAGCTATCTTCAGAGATCCATCTTCAGAGATCCATCTTCAGAGCACCATCTTCAGAGAGCTATCTTCAGAGATCTATCTTCAGAGAGCTATCTTCAGAGATCTATCTTCAGAGAGCTATCTTCAGAGAGCTATCTTCAGAGAGCTATCTTCAGAGATCTATCTTCAGAGAACTATCTTCAGTAATATAAAGACCAGTTCTGTTAGGAAGGTTCCAGTATTGGGTAAAGGAGCATAGTGAACTACAACAGAGCTGTGAGAAATGAATGGTGGGTACATCCTGTTACTGCATGTAACAGAGAGTCACCAGTATCAGCTAAGAGAACATTGTGACAACAGAACTGCAAACACCACAAACAGCTAAAATACCTTGTTCTATCTCTAATGATAGTTTACTGCAACAGAGAACATAGAAGGAAAACAAGGAGTTTTCTCTAGTTAAACATCCCCTCGCTGCATAGTGATGTGGTGACAGATGACAGTTAGGTTAAAACATGCTAATGTCTATAACTGTACCAAATGGAGACGGGGTGTGGAGACTGACCTCATCCCAGAGGCCTTAGTGCAGCTGTCTTAACTCTGTTGACCCCTCACACACACACACACACGCACGCACGCACGCACACACACACACGCACACGCACACGCACACACACACGCACACACACACACACACACACACACACACACACACACACACACACACACACACACACACACACCCACACACACACACACACACACACTTCATGGTTCCACATGTAGGGTCCCAGTGGCTGAACAGAAACAGAGGCAGCAGTGTTAGATTTACAACACTGTGATTTAATGCCTGATAGCACCCCACACAGGTCTGGTTAACAGGGATGAAACTCTACCCATAGAGATGTCAAAGGTCTGGATAACAGGGATGAAACTCTGTCTGTCTGTCTGTCTGTCTGTCTGTCTGTCTGTCTGTCTGTCTGTCTGTCTGTCTGTCTGTCTGTCTGTCTGTCTGTCTGTCTGTCTGTCTGTACGGTATGTATGTGTCTGTTTCTCAGTTTCTGTCTGTCTCTGTATCTCTCTGATTCTATGACTCTCTAGCTCTCTTCTCTGTCCCCATTTCCCTCCCTCCCTCCCTCCCTCCCTCCCTCCCTCCCTCCCTCCCTCCCTCCCTCCCTCCCTCCCTCCCTCCCTCCCTCCCTATCTGTCCTTAGTTAGAGGGGACAGTAAAACATTGTTATGTGTATGACATCACTGTTAAACACACCCAGAAAGGACCCACAGGATGAACAATCGCACAATCGCACACGCATACTCACGCAAGTACTCGTACACACACTTGTACACACATACACACACAAGCACGCACTCACATAAAAACACACACACTCGCACGCAAGCACACACACACACCTCTGGGTCAACAGGATGACCCTGCTGTGGTGGTATGTGGCCTGGCAGGGCCCATGGACAGACACACACACACACAAACACTCTGGCCTGTTTCATGTTGGCCAGTGTGGAGTCAGAGCCATCATGGCACCGGAACACAGCGATGTCACTTCCCGTCCAACTGGACACTGGCCAATAGAATCCCCCCCCCCAGGGCCTGTCCAGCTGTGACCCGCTGTGTGTCTAGTTCAGCCGCTACACACACATTGTTCAGCTAAATGAAATATAAACACACACAGTCGTTTGAGGACACAATCACCAAAAACACACACATATTGAAGTACGTGATTATATACTTGCATTTGTATTTACACCCCAAAAACATCTGTGCACAGTACACACCCTTCACTAATGGCTCTCTAAATAACTGTCTCAATGGTTGTCCTGCTGTCCCCTCCCCTCTCTGTGTATCTTCCTGCAGTCAGACATCCAGGCGACACCAGGCCAGCCTCCAGCCTCCAGCCTCCAGCCTCCAGCCTACTGTTTCACTCTGACCCGTATGGAAACAATAACACTAGAATGGGTAAGGTTGGGGGTGGAAGAGAGCTGTTCAGGACATGCAGAGAGGTGCTGGAGGCTGAGGGGGCAGAGGGAGGATGGGGGCACAGGGAGGGAGGGTGCTACTAAACAGAGGGAGGATGGGGGCACAGGGAGGGAGGGTGCTACTAAACAGAGGGAGGATGGGGGCACAGGGAGGGAGGGTGCTACTAAACAGAGGGAGGATGGGGGCACAGGGAGGGAGGGTGCTACTAAACAGAGGGAGGATGGGGGCACAGGGAGGGAGGGTGCTACTAAACAGAGGGAGGATGGGGGCACAGGGAGGGAGGGTGCTACTAAACAGAGGGAGGATGGGGGCACAGGGAGGGAGGGTGCTACTAAACAGAGGGAGGATGGGGGCACAGGGAGGGAGGGTGCTACTAAACAGAGGGAGGATGGGGGCACAGGGAAGGAGGGTGCTACTAAACAGTGGGAGGATGGGGGCACAGGGAGGGAGGGTGCTACTAAACAGAGGGAGGATGGGGGCACAGGGAGGGAGGGTGCTACTACTGGAGTGTACTGGGGTCTACTGGGGTCTACTAGGACCTACTGGGGTCTACTGGGACCTACTGGGACCAACTAGGACCTACTAGGGCCTACTGGAGTCTACTGGCGTCTACTGGGGTCTACTGGAGCCTACTGGAACCTACTGGGACCTACTGGGGTCTACTGGGGTCTACTGGGGTCTACAGGGACCTACTGGGGTCTACTGGAGTGTACTGGGATCTACTGGGACCTACTGGAGTGTACTGGGACCTACTGGGACCTACTGGGGTCTAATGGAGTCTACTGGGGTCTACTGGGGCCTACTGGGGTCTACTGGGACCTACTGGGATCTACTGGGGCCTAAAGGGGCCTACTGGGACCTACTGGGGTCTACTGGGGTCTACTGGAGTCTACTGGGGCCTACTGGGGACTACCGGGACCTACTGGGGTCTACTGGGGCCTAAAGGGGCCTACTGGGACCTACTGGGGCCTACTGGGACCTACTGGGGTCTAAAGGGGTCTACTGGGACTACTGGGGTCTAAAGGGACCTACTGGGGTCTAAAGGGGTCTACTGGGACTACTGGAGTCTACTGGGACTACTGGGGTCTAAAGGGGTCTACTGGGGTCTAAATGGGTCTACTGGGGCCTAAAGGGGCCGCCTACTGGGACCTACTGGGGTCTAAAGGGGTCTATTGGGACCTACTGGGGTCTAAAGGGGTCTACTGGGACGTACTGTAGTCTACTGGGGCCTAAAGGGGTGTGCTTAGGCCTACTGGGGACTACTGGGGTCTGCTGGGAGAGAGAAAGAGGTTGAACACAGATCTTCATATACTGTAGCTATTGTACCTCTCACACTGCTTAGAAAAAAATAGACACAAAATAGACAATGAAATGAGTGTAACAGTAACCGTCCCTATCTCAGCATGACAACCCTGCTCTATTCATTCCACATCCCAAATAAGCAATTTAGTGAGCTGTGACGAAAAAGGAAATACCCAAACCAATCTTAAATCTGGAGTCCACAAAGGGATTCCCCCAGCACCTTTGTTGTTGTTGTTGTTGTTGTTCAGTTGATGAATGGGAGGAGAGCAGCATCCATTTCCTGCTGTTCTATCCCGGTTTTAAGGATGTCCAAATGGAAAAATGACCGTGTTCGTTGTTTGAAGTTACCTTTCTGTTGTTGTAATATCGCAAACAGACGTGGCACTTTCACCAACTACGGATTTCAGCGTAACATTTTTGGGGCGTTCTCCTAATGATAATAGGTTTCACAATACATATTTACTAATTGTCAAATAATTTGACGAGTAGACAAAAAACAAACTATGATTCATGTAATTATCATGTAGGAGATTGGTACAGCCTGACAACGGAATCTGATTTATATCTGTAAGAAAACACAGCC
This sequence comes from Oncorhynchus clarkii lewisi, assembly GCF_045791955.1. NCBI lineage: Eukaryota > Metazoa > Chordata > Actinopteri > Salmoniformes > Salmonidae > Oncorhynchus > Oncorhynchus clarkii. The sequence continues at coordinate 3,655,109 of NC_092167.1, forward strand.
GTTGTCTGTCATCACATTTCCATCTGTTTGATTTGGCTCCATCTCTCCATCTATTCATAACAAACACAGTCAGCAGGAATCTGGCCACAGTCTTTGATTGACAGTTTTATGTAGGGCACCAAACTGAAACACAGGTACAGCGTGTGAGGTGGTTTTGGGTGGGATTAATGGGTAAGGAGAAAGATGAAGTGGCCCCACAATCAAGGTCAGTTCTTATATTTGCCCTCTAATGGTTAAGGTTAGGTTTGGGAAGCGTAAGCTTACTAAAACTGATCCTAGGACTGGGCCCTAAGGGCAAATTTAACTCAGAGTTGTAGGTTTGGTTTGAGGTTGGGCATGGTGTGTATAGAGTGGGTGTGTGTAGAGTGGGTGTGTATAGAGTGGGTGTGTGTAGACTGAGCCTGAGGTGGGGCTGCTGGGTCTGGATCATGAACAGAGGATGAGGGAGAGAGAGGAGAGAGGAGAGAGGAGAGAGGAGAGAGGAGAGAGGAGGGAGAGAAGGGGCAAAAATGAGACGAGTGATGGGGTGAGTGAGGGATGAGTCAGAAGTCCTGTGGGCAGGAATGGAGGAGAGGAGGGGAGGAGTGTTGGGGAGAGTCAGACAGGAGGAGCCGTGCCTGCAGGCCTGTGGGAAGTGATGGAGGAAAAGAGGACAGGAGGAGAGGAGGAAAAGGGGGAAGGAAGGTTGAAAGGAGTAGAGGAGTGTCTAGACGGAAGGAAGGTTGTCTCCCAGTGTCTGTGGAAAGCAGACTGAACCAGGTTTTCCTGTAGGATTTTGCCTGTGCCTAGCACTATTCCGTGTTTTTACATTTAAAAAAATAAAAACTCCTTAGTCCTTGCCGATGACAAGCATACCCATAACATGATGCTTGAAAATATGAAGAGTGGTACTCAGTCATGTGTTGTGTCGAAGTTATTGTGTTGCATGTTGATGTTCGATACAGGTAAACACCTGAATTAAATGTACGACACATAGAAAACATTTAAATAGGGACCCTGAACGGAAGAGACGCAAAAGTTTATTTGTTCTCCTTTTATCTTTTCTACGAAAGCACAAAATGATATCATCACCCAAAGATGACCTCAACGACCTTTGGTCCACAGTTATTTTGAGCCATCATGTCAGATGGTAATTGAAGTGTGTATACAGGCGACTAACACCTATATTCCCATCCTGTTGAAACTGTGTAACATGTTCCAAAGGTCAGCTCAGCGCCAGCCTGCCAGCATGAACACCCAGAACACTGTTTAAGTCCCAAATGGCACCCTTTCCCCCTTATATAGTGCACTACTTTTGGTCAAAAGTAGTGCATTATGTAGGGAATAGGATGCCATTTGGGCCTCAGGGTCTGAACAGTCTGTACACAGGGGCCTACCTCAGCAAAACGACTCATTACCTTTCCATCCACAGTTTTTATGCTAGTAAATTCACATGTATAAATACAAATCACGAGAGCCGTGATGGAAACAGGAAATGTCGATACAATTTGATATTAAATGTACATTTATTTGAGTGTCTGTAAAATGAATTATGTGAGAAATGTCAGTGGAAACTCCTTTATGTGGAAATATTGATATAATAACCATGATATGGAAGTAATGTGATGATATGGTGTTTGGTCGTCCCACTACGACTCAGATTAAATAAGTGATGACATGGTGTTTGGTCGTCCCACTACGACTCAGATTAAATAAGTGATGATATGGTGTTTGGTCGTCCCACTACGACTCAGATTAAATAAGTGATGATATGGTGTATGGTCGTCCCACTACGACTCAGATTAAATAAGTGATGATATGTTGTTTGGTCGTCCCACTACGACTCAGATGAAATAAGTGATGACATGGTGTTTGGTCGTCCCACTACGACTCAGATTAAATAAGTGATGACATGGTGTTTGGTCGTCCCACTACGACTCAGATGAAATAAGTGATGACATGGTGTTTGGTCGTCCCACTACGACTCAGATTAAATAAGTGATGACATGGTGTTTGGTCGTCCCACTACGACTCAGATTAAATAAGTGATGATATGGTGTTTGGTCGTCCCACTACGACTCAGATTAAATAAGTGATGATATGGTGTATGGTCGTCCCACTACGACTCAGATTAAATAAGTGATGATATGGTGTTTGGTCGTCCCACTACGACTCAGATGAAATAAGTGATGACATGGTGTTTGGTCGTCCCACTACGACTCAGATTAAATAAGTGATGACATGGTGTTTGGTCGTCCCACTACGACTCAGATGAAATAAGTGATGACATGGTGTTTGGTCGTCCCACTACGACTCAGATGAAATAAGTGATGATATGGTGTTTGGTCGTCCCACTACGACTCAGATTAAATAAGTGATGACATGGTGTTTGGTCGTCCCACTACGACTCAGATTAAATAAGTGATGACATGGTGTTTGGTCGTCCCACTACGACTCAGATTAAATAAGTGATGACATGGTGTTTGGTCGTCCCACTACGACTCAGATTAAATAAGTGATGACATGGTGTTTGGTCGTCCCACTACGACTCAGATTAAATAAGTGATGACATGGTGTTTGGTCGTCCCACTACGACTCAGATTAAATAAGTGATGACATGCTGTTTGGTCGTCCCACTACGACTCAGATTAAATAAGTGATGACACGGTGTTTGGTCGTCCCACTACGACTCAGATTAAATAAGTGATGATATGGTGTTTGGTCGTCCCACTACGACTCAGATGAAATAAGTGATGACATGGTGTTTGGTCGTCCCACTACGACTCAGATTAAATAAGTGATGACATGGTGTTTGGTCGTCCCACTACGACTCAGATGAAATAAGTGATGACATGGTGTTTGGTCGTCCCACTACGACTCAGATGAAATAAGTGATGACATGGTGTTTGGTCGTCCCACTACGACTCAGATTAAATAAGTGATGACATGGTGTTTGGTCGTCCCACTACGACTCAGATTAAATAAGTGATGACATGGTGTTTGGTCGTCCCACTACGACTCAGATTAAATAAGTGATGACATGGTGTTTGGTCGTCCCACTACGACTCAGATTAAATAAGTGATGACATGGTGTTTGGTCGTCCCACTACGACTCAGATTAAATAAGTGATGACATGGTGTTTGGTCGTCCCACTACGACTCAGATTAAATAAGTGATGACATGCTGTTTGGTCGTCCCACTACGACTCAGATTAAATAAGTGATGACATGGTGTTTGGTCGTCCCACTACGACTCAGATTAAATAAGTGATGACATGGTGTTTGGTCGTCCCACTACGACTCAGATTAAATAAGTGATGACATGGTGTTTGGTCGTCCCACTACGACTCAGATTAAATAAGTGATGATATGGTGTTTGGTCGTCCCACTACGACTCAGATGAAATAAGTGATGACATGGTGTTTGGTCGTCCCACTACGACTCAGATTAAATAAGTGATGACATGGTGTTTGGTCGTCCCACTACGACTCAGATTAAATAAGTGATGACATGGTGTTTGGTCGTCCCACTACGACTCAGATTAAATAAGTGATGACATGGTGTTTGGTCGTCCCACTACGACTCAGATTAAATAAGTGATGACATGGTGTTTGGTTGTCCCACTACGACTCAGATGAAATAAGTGATGACATGGTGTTTGGTCGTCCCACTACGACTCAGATTAAATAAGTGATGATATGGTGTTTGGTCGTCCCACTACGACTCAGATGAAATAAGTGATGACATGGTGTTTGGTCGTCCCACTACGACTCAGATTAAATAAGTGATGACATGGTGTTTGGTCGTCCCACTACGACTCAGATGAAATAAGTGATGACATGGTGTTTGGTCGTCCCACTACGACTCAGATTAAATAAGTGATGACATGGTGTTTGGTCGTCCCACTACGACTCAGATGAAATAAGTGATGACATGGTGTTTGGTCGTCCCACTACGACTCAGATGAAATAAGTGATGACATGGTGTTTGGTCGTCCCACTACGACTCAGATTAAATAAGTGATGACATGGTGTTTGGTCGTCCCACTACGACTCAGATTAAATAAGTGATGACATGGTGTTTGGTCGTCCCACTACGACTCAGATTAAATAAGTGATGACATGGTGTTTGGTCGTCCCACTACGACTCAGATGAAATAAGTGATGACATGGTGTTTGGTCGTCCCACTACGACTCAGATTAAATAAGTGATGACATGCTGTTTGGTCGTCCCACTACGACTCAGATTAAATAAGTGATGACATGGTGTTTGGTCGTCCCACTACGACTCAGATTAAATAAGTGATGACATGGTGTTTGGTCGTCCCACTACGACTCAGATTAAATAAGTGATGACATGGTGTTTGGTCGTCCCACTACGACTCAGATTAAATAAGTGATGACATGGTGTTTGGTCGTCCCACTACGACTCAGATTAAATAAGTGATGACATGGTGTTTGGTCGTCCCACTACGACTCAGATTAAATAAGTGATGACATGGTGTTTGGTCGTCCCACTACGACTCAGATTAAATAAGTGATGACATGGTGTTTGGTCGTCCCACTACGACTCAGATTAAATAAGTGATGACATGGTGTTTGGTCGTCCCACTACGACTCAGATTAAATAAGTGATGACATGGTGTTTGGTCGTCCCACTACGACTCAGATTAAATAAGTGATGACATGGTGTTTGGTCGTCCCACTACGACTCAGATTAAATAAGTGATGACATGGTGTTTGGTCGTCCCACTACGACTCAGATTAAATAAGTGATGACATGGTGTTTGGTCGTCCCACTACGACTCAGATTAAATAAGTGATGACATGGTGTTTGGTCGTCCCACTACGACTCAGATTAAATAAGTGATGACATGGTGTTTGGTCGTCCCACTACGACTCAGATGAAATAAGTGATGACATGGTGTTTGGTCGTCCCACTACGACTCAGATTAAATAAGTGATGACATGGTGTTTGGTCGTCCCACTACGACTCAGATGAAATAAGTGATGACATGGTGTTTGGTCGTCCCACTACGACTCAGATTAAATAAGTGATGACATGGTGTTTGGTCGTCCCACTACGACTCAGATGAAATAAGTGATGACATGGTGTTTGGTCGTCCCACTACGACTCAGATGAAATAAGTGATGACATGGTGTTTGGTCGTCCCACTACGACTCAGATTAAATAAGTGATGACATGGTGTTTGGTCGTCCCACTACGACTCAGATTAAATAAGTGATGACATGGTGTTTGGTCGTCCCACTACGACTCAGATTAAATAAGTGATGACATGGTGTTTGGTCGTCCCACTACGACTCAGATTAAATAAGTGATGACATGGTGTTTGGTCGTCCCACTACGACTCAGATTAAATAATGGTGTTTGGTGATGACATGCTGTTTGGTCGTCCCACTACGACTCAGATTAAATAAGTGATGACATGGTGTTTGGTCGTCCCACTACGACTCAGATTAAATAAGTGATGACATGGTGTTTGGTCGTCCCACTACGACTCAGATTAAATAAGTGATGACATGGTGTTTGGTCGTCCCACTACGACTCAGATTAAATAAGTGATGATATGGTGTTTGGTCGTCCCACTACGACTCAGATTAAATAAGTGATGACATGGTGTTTGGTCGTCCCACTACGACTCAGATTAAATAAGTGATGACATGGTGTTTGGTCGTCCCACTACGACTCAGATTAAATAAGTGATGACATGGTGTTTGGTCGTCCCACTACGACTCAGATTAAATAAGTGATGACATGCTGTTTGGTTGTCCCACTACGACTCAGATTAAATAAGTGATGACATGGTGTTTGGTCGTCCCACTACGACTCAGATTAAATAAGTGATGACATGGTGTTTGGTCGTCCCACTACGACTCAGATGAAATAAGTGATGACATGGTGTTTGGTCGTCCCACTACGACTCAGATTAAATAAGTGATGACATGGTGTTTGGTCGTCCCACTACAACTCAGGAAACCATGCAGTTTATTAGGCTACAGATTAAATAAGTGATGACATGATGTTTGGTCGTCCCACTACGACTCAGGAAACCATGCAGTTGATTAGGCTACAGATTAAATAAGTGATGATGAACTTCACAGGGAGGTCAAAGTGCAGTGATGAACTTGATGCTCCTTTCCAATAAATATAGAGGCTCATTCTGGTGACATGATGATCGATACGTGACTGACGTTTGAAAAACAGAAATGTGCATATTTTCTTTAAGCGGATTGAAATCTAGCTGCTGTTAAAACAGGCCTAAAAACTATTATAAAACATTTATACTTTCACAGGTGTTTGAATAGTGTGTGAATGTGTTCACAGACATGCCTGTATAGGCACACACACATACAATGTCCTGGAAATGTCCTTTAAGTAAGTTACCTCATGCAGCAGTGCAGTGCTGCCAGAGACTGCCTTCACAGAGACTGCCTTCACAGACTGCCTTCACAGAGACGGCCTTCACAGAGACTGCCTTCACAGAGACTACCTTCACAGAGACTGCATTCACAGAGAATGCCTTCACAGATAATGCCTTCACAGAGACTGCCTTCCCAGAGACTGCCTTCACAGAGACTGCCTTCACAGACTGTGTAGAGCTCCTCTGTCTCTTACCATAACTAGGGCAGGGGGAAAGAGCACATCACCTGCTCAGTTAATCAGCTGGCTGTAATATATAGCTCTATCTATCCTGACCGCTAGACCGCTGGACGGGACCAGGCTTGCCCTATGTCTGTGTGTGGCTCAGTTAAACATGTCCATCGGCTGGCTGTTCCAGTATATAAAGCTACAGTATATCCATCCTGACCGCTAGACCGCTGGAAGGGACCAGGTTTGCCCTACCACAGGCTGAGGGAGCAGAGGGGATTGACTTTTATCTCAGAACCAGTTATGACCGGGACTGGGACTTTGAAGAAAGGGGGCAGTGTGAGGGAGGATACCCCTGAATCCAGTAATATACTATCTACTAGCTAGCTACTCTGTGTCTACGTCCAACATGGCACCCTATTCCCTATATAAAGCCTGGCACTCTGTTACATATTTAGGCCTGGCACCCTATTCCCTATATAAAGCCTGGCACTCTGTTACATATTTAGGCCTGGCACCCTATTCCCTATATAAAGCCTGGCACTCTGTTACATATTTAGGCCTGGCACCCTATTCCCTATATAAAGCCTGGCACTCTGTTACATATTTAGGCCTGGCACCCTATTCCCTATATAAAGCCTGGCACTCTGTTACATATTTAGGCCTGGCACCCTATTCCCTATATAAAGCCTGGCACTCTGTTACATATTTAGGCCTGGCACCCTATTCCCTATATAAAGCCTGGCACTCTGTTACATATTTAGGCCTGGCACCCTATTCCCTATGTAAAGCCTGGCACACTATTCCCTGTATAGAGCCTAGCACCCTATTCCCTATATAAAGCCTGGCACTCTGTTACATATTTAGGCCTGGCACCCTATTCCCTATGTAAAGCCTGGCACACTATTCCCTGTATAGAGCCTAGCACCCTATTCCCTATATAGAGCCCTATGGACCCTGGCACCCCTTTCCCTGTATAGAGCCCTATGGACCCTGATCTAAAGTAGTGCACTATTTAGAGAACAGGGTACCATTTGGGACAAACCTCATAGACAGATACGTCTCCATTCCAGGACCAACAATATGAATCAATATATCTCTCTAATTCCCCACTGAGTCCCTGAGAACCACAATAAAAAATGATTGATTACCAACTTGGTTGTCACTGTGTTACCCTGGTAGGGTTAGAGTGGAGTCAGAGGACGCCAAGAGGAAACACATCCACTAGAGGACAAGAGAAACACATCCACTAGAGGACAAGAGGAAACACATCCACTAGAGGACAAGAGGAAACACATCCACTAGAGAACAAGAGGAAACATATCCACTAGAGGACAAGAGAAAACACATCCACTAGAGGACAAGAGAAACACATCCACTAGAGGACAAGAGGAAACACATCCACTAGAGGACAAGAGAAACACATCCACTAGAGGACAAGAGGAAACACATCCACTAGAGGACAAGAGGAAACACATCCACTAGAGGACAAGAGGAAACACATCCACTAGAGAACAAGAGGAAACACATCCACTAGAGAACAAGAGGAAACACATCCACTAGAGGACAAGAGGAAACACATCCACTAGAGGACAAGAGGCAACACATCCACTAGAGGACAAGAGGCAACACATCCACTAGAGGAAACACATCCACTAGAGGACAAGAGAAACACATCCACTAGAGGACAAGAGGAAACACATCCACTAGAGGACAAGAGGAAACATATCCACTAGAGGACAAGAGGCAACACATCCACTAGAGGACAAGAGGCAACACATCCACTAGAGGAAACACATCCACTAGAGGACAAGAGAAACACATCCATTAGAGGACAAGAGAAACACATCCACTAGAGGACAAGAGGAAACACATCCACTAGAGGACAAGAGGCAACACATCCACTAGAGGAAACACATCCACTAGAGGACAAGAGAAACACATCCACTAGAGGACAAGAGAAACACATCCACTAGAGGACAAGAGGAAACACATCCACTAGAGGACAAGAGAAACACATCCACTAGAGGACAAGAGGCAACACATCCACTAGAGGAAACACATCCACTAGAGGACAAGAGAAACACATCCACTAGAGGACAAGAGGAAACACATCCACTAGAGGACAAGAGGAAACATATCCACTAGAGGACAAGAGGCAACACATCCACTAGAGGACAAGAGGCAACACATCCACTAGAGGAAACACATCCACTAGAGGACAAGAGAAACACATCCATTAGAGGACAAGAGAAACACATCCACTAGAGGACAAGAGGAAACACATCCACTAGAGGACAAGAGGCAACACATCCACTAGAGGACAAGAGGCAACACATCCACTAGAGGAAACACATCCACTAGAGGACAAGAGGAAACACATCCACTAGAGGAAACACATCCAATAGAGGACAAGAGGAAACACATCCACTAGAGGAAACACATCCACTAGAGGACAAGAGGAAACACATCCAATAGAGGACAAGAGGGAACACATCCAATAGAGGACAAGAGAAACACATCCACTAGAGGAAACACATCCACTAGAGGAAACACATCCACTAGAGGACAAGAGGAAACACATCCAATAGAGGACAAGAGGAAACACATCCACTAGAGGAAACACATCCACTAGAGGAAACACATCCACTAGAGGACAAGAGGAAACACATCCAATAGAGGACAAGAGGCAACACATCCACTAGAGGACAAGAGGCAACACATCCACTAGAGGAAACACATCCACTAGAGGACAAGAGGAAACACATCCAATAGAGGACAAGAGGAAACACATCCAATAAGAATTATGTCAAGTTAAGTCAAAGTTTGTGAAAACATGTCAAACAGGATGAAAAGGGGAAGGGGGAGAGAGAGCTGCCAGCCCTCTGCTTTGAGTCCATGTCAAACACAGACACGCAAACACACATCCACGCAAACACACAAACACACACCCACGCAAACACACACACACACACGTCATTGAAGCCATGCCAAACCCCCAAACCTCTGTTCTGGAACCCTTCCCAGAGCTTCTTCAAAACCCCAAATTCTTTAAAATCTTCCACTATTCCACATGTACAGATAGGGCTTTAGGTTGACTGCGTTTAAACATCTCTGCCAAGACACAGCTCAGTGATTATGTGCTCATCTAGTGATCAACCAAACTCCTATGTTCAGTGTTTTTCAGAGAATGTACTAAACTTTCTAGGGACTGCCATTGGCACCGATCCAAAGACAGTTATAGCAGAAGTTATGCTGCTTTAAAGAAGCATTCAGCAGTTGAAACAAAAACAAGATGTCTCCCTGCCCCTGAGAGGGTAAAAAGCTGAGGGATGGGACTGGAGAGATGTCTCCCTGCCCCTGAGAGGGTAAAAAGCTGAGGGATGGGACTGGAGAGATGTCTCCCTGCCCCTGAGAGGGTAAAAAGCTGAGGGATGGGACTGGAGAGATGTCTCCCTGCCCCTGAGAGGGTAAAAAGCTGAGGGATGGGACTGGAGAGATGTCTCCCTGCCCCTGAGAGGGTAAAAAGCTGAGGGATGGGACTGGAGAGATGTCTCCCTGGCCCTGAGAGGGTAAAAAACTGAGGGATGGGACTGGAGAGATGTCTCCCTGGCCCTGAGAGGGTAAAAAACTGAGGGATGGGACTGGAGAGATGTCTCCCTGCCCCTGAGAGGGTAAAAAGCTGAGGGATGGGACTGGAGAAATGTCTCCCTGGCCCTGAGAGGGTAAAAAACTGAGGGATGGGACTGGAGAGATGTCTCCCTGGCCCTGAGAGGGTAAAAAACTGAGGGATGGGACTGGAGAGATGTCTCCCTGCCCCTGAGAGGGTAAAAAACTGAGGGATGGGACTGGAGAGATGTCTCCCTGCCCCTGAGAGGGTAAAAAGCTGAGGGATGGGACTGGAGAGATGTCTCCCTGCCCCTGAGAGGGTAAAAAGCTGAGGGATGGGACTGGAGAGATGTCTCCCTGCCCCTGAGAGGGTAAAAAGCTAAGGAATGGGACTGGAGAGATGTCTCCCTGGCCCTGAGAGGGTAAAAAGCTGAGGGATGGGACTGGAGAGTTGTCTCCCTGCCCCTGAGAGGGTAAAAAACTGAGGGATGGGACTGGAGAGATGTCTCCCTGCCCCTGAGAGGGTAAAAAACTGAGGGATGGGACTGGAGAGATGTCTCCCTGCCCCTGAGAGGGTAAAAAGCTGAGGGATGGGACTGGAGAGATGTCTCCCTGCCCCTGAGAGGGTAAAAAGCTGAGGGATGGGACTGGAGAGATGTCTCCCTGCCCCTGAGTGGGTAAAATGCTGAGGGATGGGACTGGAGAGATGTCTCCCTGCCCCTGAGAGGGTAAAAAGCTGAGGGATGGGACTGGAGAGATGTCTCCCTGCCCCTGAGAGGGTAAAAAGCTGAGGGATGGGACTGGAGAGATGTCTCCCTGCCCCTGAGAGGGTAAAAAGCTGAGGGATGGGACTGGAGAGATGTCTCCCTGCCCCTGAGAGGGTAAAAAGCTGAGGGATGGGACTGGAGAGATGTCTCCCTGCCCCTGAGAGGGTAAAAAGCTGAGGGATGGGACTGGAGAGATGTCTCCCTGCCCCTGAGAGGGTAAAAAGCTGAGGAATGGGACTGGAGAGATGTCTCCCTGGCCCTGAGAGGGTAAAAAGCTGAGGGATGGGACTGGAGAGATGTCTCCCTGGAGAGGGTAAAACTGAGGGATGGGACTGGAGAGATGTCTCCCTGCCCCTGAGAGGGTAAAAAACTGAGGGATGGGACTGGAGAGATGTCTCCCTGCCCCTGAGAGGGTAAAAAGCTGAGGGATGGGACTGGAGAGATGTCTCCCTGCCCCTGAGAGGGTAAAAAGCTGAGGGATGGGACTGGAGAGATGTCTCCCTGCCCCTGAGAGGGTAAAAAGCTGAGGGATGGGACTGGAGAGATGTCTCCCTGCCCCTGAGTGGGTAAAATGCTGAGGGATGGGACTGGAGAGATGTCTCCCTGCCCCTGAGAGGGTAAAAAGCTGAGGGATGGGACTGGAGAGATGTCTCCCTGCCCCTGAGAGGGTAAAAAGCTGAGGGATGGGACTGGAGAGATGTCTCCCTGCCCCTGAGAGGGTAAAAAGCTGAGGGATGGGACTGGAGAGATGTCTCCCTGCCCCTGAGAGGGTAAAAAGCTGAGGGATGGGACTGGAGAGATGTCTCCCTGCCCCTGAGAGGGTAAAAAGCTGAGGGATGGGACTGGAGAGATGTCTCCCTGCCCCTGAGAGGGTAAAAAGCTGAGGGATGGGACTGGAGAGATGTCTCCCTGCCCCTGAGAGGGTAAAAAGCTGAGGGATGGGACTGGAGAGATGTCTCCCTGCCCCTGAGAGGGTAAAAAGATGAGGGATGGGACTGGAGAGATGTCTCCCTGCCCCTGAGAGGGTAAAAAGCTGAGGGATGGGACTGGAGAGATGTCTCCCTGCCCCTGAGAGGGTAAAAAGCTGAGGGATGGGACTGGAGAGATGTCTCCCTGCCCCTGAGAGGGTAAAAAGCTGAGGGATGGGACTGGAGAGATGTCTCCCTGCCCCTGAGAGGGTAAAATGCTGAGGGATGGGACTGGAGAGATGTCTCCCTGCCCCTGAGAGGGTAAAAAGCTGAGGGATGGGACTGGAGAGATGTCTCCCTGCCCCTGAGAGGGTAAAAAGCTGAGGGATGGGACTGGAGAGATGTCTCCCTGCCCCTGAGAGGGTAAAAAGCTGAGGGATGGGACTGGAGAGATGTCTCCCTGCCCCTGAGAGGGTAAAAAGCTGAGGGATGGGACTGGAGAGATGTCTCCCTGCCCCTGAGAGGGTAAAAAGCTGAGGGATGGGACTGGAGAGATGTCTCCCTGCCCCCTGAGGGATGGGACTGGAGAGATGTCTCCCTGCCCCTGAGAGGGTAAAAAGCTGAGGGATGGGACTGGAGAGATGTCTCCCTGCCCCTGAGAGGGTAAAAAGCTGAGGGATGGGACTGGAGAGATGTCTCCCTGCCCCTGAGAGGGTAAAAAGCTGAGGGATGGGACTGGAGAGATGTCTCCCTGCCCCTGAGAGGGTAAAAAACTGAGGGATGGGACTGGAGAGATGTCTCCCTGCCCCTGAGAGGGTAAAAAGCTGAGGGATGGGACTGGAGAGATGTCTCCCTGGCCCTGAGAGGGTAAAAAACTGAGGGATGGGACTGGAGAGATGTCTCCCTGGCCCTGAGAGGGTAAAAAGCTGAGGGATGGGACTGGAGAGATGTCTCCCTGCCCCTGAGAGGGTAAAAAGCTGAGGGATGGGACTGGAGAGATGTCTCCCTGCCCCTGAGAGGGTAAAAAGCTGAGGGATGGGACTGGAGAGATGTCTCCCTGCCCCTGAGAGGGTAAAAAGCTGAGGGATGGGACTGGAGAGATGTCTCCCTGCCCCTGAGAGGGTAAAAAACTGAGGGATGGGACTGGAGAGATGTCTCCCTGCCCCTGAGAGGGTAAAAAGCTGAGGGATGGGACTGGAGAGATGTCTCCCTGCCCCTGAGAGGGTAAAAAGCTGAGGGATGGGACTGGAGAGATGTCTCCCTGCCCCTGAGAGGGTAAAAAGCTGAGGGATGGGACTGGAGAGATGTCTCCCTGCCCCTGAGAGGGTAAAAAGCTGAGGGATGGGACTGGAGAGATGTCTCCCTGCCCCTGAGAGGGTAAAAAACTGAGGGATGGGACTGGAGAGATGTCTCCCTGCCCCTGAGAGGGTAAAAAACTGAGGGATGGGACTGGAGAGATGTCTCCCTGCCCCTGAGAGGGTAAAAAGCTGAGGGATGGGACTGGAGAGATGTCTCCCTGCCCCTGAGAGGGTAAAAAGCTGAGGGATGGGACTGGAGAGATGTCTCCCTGCCCCTGAGAGGGTAAAAAGCTGAGGGATGGGACTGGAGAGATGTTATCACTCTGTATAGTCAGCACTCTATTGATGTAAGGACTCAGGCCCCTTTAAGGCTCCTTTAAGGAGCTATACAGGCTGAGTACAGGACAGCAGTGACCTCAGCACGCTATTCAATTTCACAGCTACAATTTATAGAATATATACCACGGATAGGCAATTTCACACTTTGGAGAAAAGCGTATATAATTGAACAATTTGGAGAAAATGCAAGGAATAACATTGTATATAGTGCTACTATACTGTCTAGAGTGGCACTAACCTACTAGCCTGAATGCCAGTCTGTTGGCACTATCATGCCAACTCCATGATATTATTTGGCTTGACAATGACAGCCATGGAAACCAGATATAGCATATGTGATGAACAGCAGCGGGCTGATAGACACGTGTTCCTCTATCTCTATGGAGATATTACAGCAGGCTGATAGACACGTGTTCCTCTATCTATATGGAGATATTACAGCAGGCTGATAGTCATGTGTTCCTCTATCTCTATGGAGATATTACAGCAGGCTGATAGACATGTGTTCCTCTATCTCTATGGAGATATTACAGCAGGCTGATAGACATGTGTTCCTCTATCTCTATGGAGATATTACAGCAGGCTGATAGACGTGTTCCTCTATCTCTATGGAGATATTACAGCAGGCTGATAGACATGTGTTCCTCTATCTCTATGGAGATATTACAGCAGGCTGATAGACATGTGTTCCTCTATCTCTATGGAGATATTACAGCAGGCGGCTGATAGACATGTGTTCCTCTATCTCTATGGAGATATTACAGCAGGCTGATAGTCATGTGTTCCTCTATCTCTATGGAGATATTACAGCAGGCTGATAGACATGTGTTCCTCTATCTCTATGGAGATATTACAGCAGGCTGATAGTCATGTGTTCCTCTATCTCTATGGAGATATTACAGCAGGCTGATAGACATGTGTTCCTCTATCTCTATGGAGATATTACAGCAGGCTGATAGACATGTGTTCCTCTATCTCTATGGAGATATTACAGCAGGATGTTGTGGGATTAGTCCTAGCATTGATGGGTTAAATATTACCCATCATATTAGCTTATATGCTCTGTTCTGTTCACTCTGCTAATACTATTACACAACACGGACGCACACACACACCTTGATGCTTAACCCCTGTCCTCCCTGAACACACCCATGATGTTATGACTTGGTTCCATGACTAATAATGACTCTCACATTGTTTCACACAATGACAGACCAATCATCTGATACTCATTAGCTAATATATGATCAGATCACCACAATGTGTGTGTGTGTGTGTGTGTGTGTGTGTGTGTGCGTGCGTGCGTGCGTGCGTGCGTGCGTGTGTGTAATGTGCTCTGATAATAGAAGGTGCATGTTTGCATTAGACCCAGACCTGGGTTCAAATGCTATTCAAAATCTTTCAAATCATTTACTTGAGCCTGCCTGAGTTGCAGGTGGTCTGGGGTTTTGCACTTTCATGACTTTTCAATTTAAATGTTTTATTTTATTTAACTAGGCAAGTCAGTTAAGAACAAATTTTCATTTACAATGACGGCCTAGGAACAGTGGGTTAACTGCCTTGTTCAGGAGCAGAATGACAGATTTGACCTTGTCAGCTCGGGGATTCAATCTAGCAACATTTCGGTTACTGGCCCAACGCTCTAACCACTAGGCTACCACTAGGCTACCTGCCGCCCCTATTGGTTCCATTGCAACAGGCAAGCTCAATCGAGCACAGATTAAGCCTTTGAAATGATTTCAAATAGTGTTTGAACCCATGTGTGGTGCCTTTGGGAACGGGGGGAGAAATATAAGCAAAATGTTCTCCCCATGAACATTACATCTATCCTCATGCATGATCTAATAGTCTCCTTCACGGCCTTGTAGTTAGAGAGATCTCTCCTTCACGGCCTTATAGTTAGAGTGCTCTCTCCTTCACGGCCTTATAGTTAGAGTGCTCTCTCCTTCACGGCCTTATAGTTAGAGAGATCTCTCCTTCACGGCCTTATAGTTAGAGAGCTCTCTCCTTCACGGCCTTATAGTTAGAGAGATCTCTCCTTCACGGCCTTATAGTTAGAGATCTCTCTCCTTCACAGCCTTATAGTTAGAGTGCTCTCTCCTTCACGGCCTTATAGTTAGAGAGATCTCTCCTTCACGGCCTTATAGTTAGAGAGCTCTCTCCTTCACGGCCTTATAGTTAGAGAGATCTCTCCTTCACGGCCTTATAGTTAGAGATCTCTCTCCTTCACAGCCTTATAGTTAGAGAGCTCTCTCCTTCACGACCTTATAGTTAGAGAGCTCTCTCCTTCACGGCCTTATAGTTAGAGAGCTCTCTCCTTCACGGCCTTATAGTTAGAGAGCTCTCTCCTTCACGGCCTTATAGTTAGAGATCTCTCTCCTTCACAGCCTTATAGTTAGAGAGCTCTCTCCTTCACAGCCTTATAGTTAGAGAGCTCTCTCCTTCACAGCCTTATAGTTAGAGAGCTCTCTCCTTCACAGCCAGTGTAATTGTATAAATTTAGTTTTCTGTGAACATCTGGAAGCACTCATATCCTCAGCCATTTCAACCCCCCTTAGTTTGATGCTGAATATTATTGGCCCTTCGGTACAAACACATACACACACATGCACACACTGATAGACGCAGGCTTTCGTGCACAAACACACACACACACACACACACACACACACACACACACACACACACACACACACACACACACACACACACACAGTGTTTTTGGGAAATTCAGCCCGACCTGCAGAACAGCTTCAAATCCATACAGCACTTCATAGTAACTTCCCCGAAGATGAAATGAAAACAAAACGTGCCCCCTGGAGCAGCCTGAAACCATAGCAACAGAGAACGACAGAACACACAACACAGCAGAACGAGAGAAAAAAAGACAGCAGGAATGAAGGAAGGGAAGAAGTTCAGACAGCAGCCCAACAGTAAGACATATACAGACTGGTAACCTGGACCAAATGGGTGGAATAGCCCAACTAGACTGGTAACCTGGACCAACTGGGTGGAATAGTCTAACTAGACTGGTAACCTGGACCAAATGGGTAGAATAGTCCAACTAGACTGGTAAACTGGACCAACTGGGTGGAATAGCCCAACTAGACTGGTAACCTGGACCAAATGGGTGGAATAGTCCAACTAGACTGGTAAACTGGACCAACTGGGTGGAATATAGATCATCTGGTAGGGGTGATAGTACATCAGCATAGCCTACAACTCAGATGTCCAGTATTGCTAATGACTAACATTGTAGTAGAGGTATCTGTTCTGCTGTGGCAGGGTTCCCTGCTCAGTGTGTCAGTAGTGGGTCACAGTGTCACCACAGTGCCAGTAGGGTTGGGTCTGAATGGGGACTGGCTGGGTTTGGCTGGGTTGTTCTGAGAAATGCTGAGCATCTCTCTATACTTCCCAGGGACACTCAGAATGTGTCGACTGACCAGGAGAAGCCAGGGGAGGCTAGGAGCTATTTCTGGAGGTACTAGAAGTAGAGGACGCATGGCAGAGACACGGGATAGGGTACTGGTTGTGGGGGGACATTAAGACAGAGACAAGGGACAGGGGTACTGGTTGTGGGGGGGACATTAAGACAGAGACAACGGACAGGGTACTGGTTGTGGGGGGACATTAAGACAGAGACAAGGGACAGGGGTACTGGTTGTGGGAGGACATTAAGACAGAGACAAGGGACAGGGTACTGGTTGTGAGAGGACATCAAGACAGAGACAAGGGACAGGGTACTGGTTGTGGGGGGACATTAAGACAGAGACAAGGGACAGGGTACTGGTTGTGAGAGGACATTAAGACAGAGACAAGGGACAGGGTACTGGTTGTGGGGGGACATTAAGACAGAGACAAGGGACAGGGGTACTGGTTGTGGGAGGACATTAAGACAGAGACAAGGGACAGGGTACTGGTTGTGGGGGGACATTAAGACACTAACAAAAGACGTTTGGCCAAAAGAGCTAATTAACTCAACTCAACCGGAACCTATACCCAACCTGTGAATCAGGGACAGTAGGACAGGGGTTAGTGGTCCTGGGGAGACACCAAGTCAACCATTCAGCCTAAACATATACCAGTAGTTAGATACACTCAACCTATACCGAACTCAACCTATACTGAACTCAACCTATACTGAACTCAACTTATACTGAACTCAACCTTTGCTGAACTCAACCTATACTGAACTCAACCTATACTGAACTCAACCTATACTGAACTCAACCTTTGCTGAACTCAACCTATACTGAACTCAACCTATACTGAACTCAACCTATACTGAACTCAACCTATACTGAACTCAACCTATGCTGAACTCAACCTATACTGAACTCAACCTATGCTGAACTCAACGTACACTGAACTCAACCTATACTGAACTCAACCTATGCTGAACTCAACCTATACTGAACTCAACCTATGCTGAACTCAACCTATGCTGAACTCAAACATCAATACAATCAGCCAATCTCTTCTGACAGTTGGCGTCTTCTCTTATGTTGTCTTAGGGAGACACCACGTCAACCAACACAATTAGTTAGCTACCCTCAACCTAAACTCAACTAAACCATACAGGAGATATAAAATCAGGCTCAGCCCCTGCAGTCTCCTGACAGGTGACAGGATCGTATGACTGGAAGCCATATATAACGTTAGATTATGTACTCAACCTGTTCAGGAAACAACTGAAGAATTACCTCAGGATCAAAGGTCAAAGTTACCTTACAGTAATACTCTGTCAAAGTGAAAGAACCCAACTTTACTGTCTATTCAAAATAAGTGACCTCAGGGTGACCTTAAAGTCTCCAACTGTTTAAAAACATCTCCTTGTGGATTAATGGTAAATCCCTAAAGGCCCCTCCTGGAATGTCCTGGCCAACAGAATTACACAAGATGACACAGCACATACTGTAATTTACACTAAACTGTGATTCTCCCGGGTCGTCACACAGACCTTACTGAGTGGTAATAAGCAGAGGATAATCAAGTTGAGACTTGACACGGTCTCTCAGAGAGACATGACACGAGGCTGGTGGTGCTGAGATGCTCTAGCCTTTCATCGAATTATAACAGAGTGGTGCTAGCAAATTATCCTGGGCCTGTATTCACAAAGCATCTCAGAGTGGTTCGAGTCCAGGATGGAGCAACGAGAGGATCTCTGGTTATAGTCCAGGATGGAGCAACGAGAGGGTCCCTGGTTCTAGTCCAGGGTGGAGCAACGAGAGGGTCCCTGGTTCTAGTCCAGGGTGGAGCAACGAGAGGGTCCCTGGTTCTAGTCCAGGTTGGAGCAACGAGAGGGTCCCTGGTTCTAGTCCAGGATGGAGTACCGAGAGGGTCTCTGGTTCTAGTCCAGGATGGAGCAACAAGATGGTCTCTGGTTCGAGTCCAGGATGGAGCAACGAGAGGATCTCTGGTTCTAGTCCAGGATGGAGCAACGAGAAGGTATCTGGTTCTAGTCCAGGATGGAGCAACGAGAGGATCTCTGGTTGTAGTCCAGGGTGGAGCAACGAGAGGATCTCTGGTTCTAGTCCAGGATGGAGCAACGAGAGGGTCCCTGGTTCTAGTCCAGGATGGAGCAACGAGAGGGTCTCTGGTTCTAGTCCAGGATGGAGCAACGAGAGGGTCCCTGGTTCTAGTCCAGGATGGAGCAACGAGAGGGTCTCTGGTTCTAGTCCAGGGTGGAGCAACGAGAGGGTCCCTGGTTCTAGTCCAGGATGGAGCAACGAGAGGGTCTCTGGTTCTAGTCCAGGATGGAGCAATGAGATGGTCCCTCCTTCACCCACACTGCACCATAGACAGCTTCACTCCTCCTCAGCCTCCACACTGCACCGTAGACAGCTTCACTCCTCCTTCACCCTCCACACTGCACCGTAGACAGCTTCACTCCTCCTTCACCCTCCACACTGCACCATAGACAGCTGCACTCCCCCTCACCCTCCACACTGCACCATAGACAGCTTCACTCCTCCTTCACCCTCCACACTGCACCATAGACAGCTGCACTCCTCCTTCACCCTCCACACTGCACAATAGACAGCTGCACTCCTCCTTCACCCTCCACACTGCACCATAGACAGCTTCACTCCTCCTTCACCCTCTACACTGCACCATAGACAGCTTCACTCCTCCTTCACCCTCCACACTGCACCGTAGACAGCTTCACTCCTCCTTCACCCTCAACACTGCACAATAGACAGCTTCACTCTTTGAAGATTAACCAGGATCACCCCTCTCCATTCTGCTAACATAGCTAGGCTAGGCAAGGCTAACAGCTAATCATAGCTAGGGGTCAGAAAGGGCTAACAGCTAATCATAGGTAGGGGTCAGAAAGGGCCAACAGCTAATCATAGGTAGGGGTCAGAAAGGGCTAACAGCTAATCATAGCTAGGGGTCAGAAAGGGCTAACAGCTAATCATAGCTAGGGGTCAGAAAGGGCTAACAGCTAATCATAGCTAGGGGTCAGAAAGGGCTAACAGCTAATCATAGCTAGGGGTCAGAAAGGGCTAATGGCTAATTGTTGCTTACTACGCTGGTACCGGTCAAATGTTTGCCGATCGCTGTCATCAAGTGATTTGACGAGATTCAACAAGCCCTTGGACTATCATGACAAATAATGGTTCAGTCCAAAATAGCACCTCATCTCCCATAGGGCTCTGGTCTAAAGTAGTGCACTATATAGGGAATAGGGCTCTGGTCTAAAGTAGTGCACTATATAGGGAATAGGGGTCTGGTCTAAAGTAGTGCACTATATAGGGAATAGGGCTCTGGTCTAAAGTAGTGCACTATATAGGGAATAGGGCTCTGGTCTAAAGTAGTGCACTATATAGAGAATAGGGCTCTGGTCTAAAGTAGTGCACTATACAGGTAATAGGGCTCTGGTCTAAAGTAGTGCACTATATAGGGAATAGGGTGTCATTTGAGATGCTGCCCAGAGTAAAACCAATAATGTCTCCATCAACCAAACCACACATGAAAACCAGATGGTGGCGGAGCATTAAGAAAAGACGCCAGAAGACCATGTTGTGGAGATAAATCCCTCTGGAATCTG
>NC_092167.1:3683171-3688171 GCF_045791955.1 Oncorhynchus clarkii lewisi
GACAACGATAGACAGCTGCCTCTGATTGGGAACCACACACACACACACACACACACACACACACACACACATACACACACACACACGGCCAAAAACAAAGAAATAGAAAACATAGACTTTCCCACCCGAGTCACACCCTGACCTAACCAAACATAGAGAATAATGAGGATCTCTACGGTCAGGGCGTGACACAGGGCTACTGCTTTCTTGTTTTCCAATGAAGGAGTGGGCCTTTAATTAACCAGTTAGGTCACAGTCAGGTCATACTAGAAGAAAAATAAATGCACATCTATTTAGGCGAGGTGCTGGCTAGCGGAGTAGAACACCTATTAAGACGAGGTGCTGGCTAGCGGAGTAGAACGCCTATTAAGACGAGGTGCTGGCTAGCGGAGTAGAACACCTATTTAGGCGAGGTGCTGGCTAGCGGAGTAGAAAACTTGAAAATAAAAGAGAGCCGCACACTCTAGGAGCTCAGATGCAAGCTTCATCAGGGTATAATAGGCAGGTCATAGACAGGTTATAGACAGATCATAGGCAGGTCATAGGCAGCTTATAGGCAGGTCATAGACATGTTATAGACAGGTTATAGGCAGGTCATAGACAGGTTATAGGCAGGTCAGGGTCAGAGGCGTTGATAATTGTAGATGATAAATCTGTGTGTTCAAGCCACCTGTTGGAACAGTCACAGGGCTGCCAAACAGACAATGGCACCCTATGCCCTGCATAGTGCACTACTTTTGACCAGGGCCCACAGTGCACTATGTAAGGAATAGCACGCTGTCTGGGACGTAGGGAGACTGACTTTGTTTGAGTTGCCCTGTCAGCCCGAGGGAACATCCGGATCAACTATGATCAAACAGCGCTAGCCGCAGGGTCAAGGAAGAGGGGGGCCAACCTCGTCCTCGCCTCCGCAATCCTCAAACTGATCATTACCTGAAAAAATAAAATAAATACGAACTTCACATTTGAAGGTAATTTTTGTTAATTTGTTCCTCTTTTCAATACACAAACACACAGAAGCTCATCCTGAGCCCCTAAGTTATGCAGAAACTAAAATATACTAGTTTCTTTCATAGTCAGCAAAAAGAGGAAAACCAACCATAGCTATAATTATCTGCACTGAGACAGAGACAGAAAAGAGTCCCCACAACACAATGGATTCTAATATCTCCAGAGCCTGGAGGTGGAACGTTCTGGTAGTTCTGGAAGGCAGAAGGCAGAGAGGGAAAGGGGAGGGCTTCGAGTTGACAGTAAAGCTTTTCAATTATCAGAGGCCACAACCAACCCAGGTATGTCAAACAACTGTCTGTTTGTACAGGTCTAAAAGCTGTGCTGCAAAGTTCAGCTTCAACAGAGAGCCTCACTACATCCTGCTTTGAAAAACACCAAGATTAAGCTTTTTTGAGGGAAGAAAAATGATACTCCTTCCCCTTTTTCTGGGAAAAGGCAAAGCGGAAGACTTTCCAGGGATCCAGTCAATATGTCTAGTTGTCAAGCCTAATATCCTGCGTGATGGACTGAAAGACTGGGGCTTCCTACAGCTTTATGGGTCTTTGTAGTTCAAATCACATTGTTATTGGACTAGTCCAGATAAAAACCTCCCCAGTTTGAAAATGTTCTCCTGTTTTGTGCCTACTGAACACGACCCTGTTTAGTCACGGCCAGGCGCCAGCCTCAACCGTTTGACATAGAGAGGTCAAAGGTCGGATGATAGGCTGTGCTGGTCTCCCATTCACACACACACACACACACACACACACACACACACACACACACACACACACACACACACACACACACACACACACCCTCTCGTCCATAAAGAGCCTTTATATGCCAGCCAGCCATAGCCAACTAGGACCAACCAGGGAGATGAGGGGTTGACTGGGTGCCACTACAGCTGTACGTTGTGTGTGTGTGTGTGTGTGTGTGTGTGTGTGTGTGTGTGTGTGTGTGTGTGTGTGTGTGTGTGTGTGGTTGTGTGGTTGTGATGGTGGACACGTGGTACAGTGTGGTGCTGTCTCTCTGTTGACTCCCTGTGTATGGCTACGTCCCAGTTTTCCACCCTTGCACACACTCTTCATAGATTTAAAGGGATAGGATTGGTAGAAGCATTGGCAGGAGGGAGTTTCCATCGTTAATAAATCCATGCAAGAAAGTGTACAAGTTCACACTTCAGGATAATGGGGATGTAGCCCATGTCTCCTCCTTCTGGTACTAAGACCTCACAGCCAGGGAGGTTCTTCATGTCTCCTCATCCTGGTACTAAGACCTCACAGCCAGGGAGGTTCTTCATGTCTCCTCCTTCTGGTACTAAGACCTCACAGCCAGGGAGGTGCTTCATGTCTCCTCATCCTGGTACTAAGACCTCACAGCCAGGGAGGTTCTTCATGTCTCTTCATCCTGGTACTAAGACCTCACAGCCAGGGAGGTTTTTCATGTCTCCTCATCCTGGTACTAAGACCTCACAGCCAGGGAGGTTCTTCATGTCTCCTCATCCTGGTACTAAGACCTCACAGCGAGGGAGGTGCTTCATGTCTCTTCATCCTGGTACTAAGAGGTCAGATATAGTATATGAGGAGGAAATCCCACTGTAGCTTTGGCAGAATAACATACTGTATGTACACATGTTATGTAAGTGCTTTGAGCACTGGGAACCAAATCTATTATTATTGTTTTAAACTGTTCAGAGAGAGTATAAGCCTACTGAGAGAGTATAAGCCTACTGAGAGAGTATAAGCCTACAGAGAGAGTATAAGTCTACTGAGAGAGTATAAGCCTACATAGAGAGTATAAGCCTACTGAGAGAGTATAAGCCTACTGAGAGAGTAGAAGCCTACTGAGAGAGTATAAGTCTACTGAGAGAGTATAAGTCTACTGAGAGAGTATAAGCCTACTGAGAGAGTATAAGTCTACTGAGAGAGTATAAGCCTACTGAGAGAGTATAAGCCTACAGAGAGAGTATAAGCCTACAGAGAGAGTATAAGCCTACTGAGAGAGTATAAGTCTACAGAGAGAGTATAAGCCTACAGAGAGAGTATAAGCCTACTGAGAGAGTATAAGCCTACAGAGAGAGTATAAGCCTACAGAGAGAGTATAAGCCTACTGAGAGAGTATAATCCTACTGAGAGAGTATAATTCTACTGAGAGAGTATAAGCCTACTGTACTATTGATGATTATATGTCCCTTGTGGCTCTTGGTGAGGTTCAGGAATGTATTTTCTATGGACTGACCACCTCCTTGCAGCAAAAATACACACGCTTCAATGGGCTTTAGTGAATTTGTGATGATAACTGAGGAGTATAAATATCATTTAGCCAAGACCCCTGTCCTGTGCAGGGAGTGTGTTCATGTTCGTCTACTGTGTACGTCTGCTACAGGGCTGACTACAACACAGGTCTGATAGAAGTCTGCTACAGGGCTGACTACAACACAGGTCTGGTAGCAGTCTGCTACAGGGTTAACTACAACACAGGTCTGGTAGAAGTCTGCTACAGGCCTGACTACAACACAGGTCTGGTAGAAGTCTGCTACAGGGCTGACTACAACACAGGTCTGATAGAAGTCTGCTACAGGGCTGACTACAACACAGGTCTGATAGAAGTCTGCTACAGGGCTGACTACAACACAGGTCTGGTAGAAGTCTGCTACAGGGCTGACTACAACACAGGTCTGATAGAAGTCTGCTACAGGGCTGACTACAACACAGGTCTGATAGAAGTCTGCTACAGGGTTAACTACAACACAGGTCTGATATAAGTCTGCTACAGGGTTAACTACAACACAGGTCTGATAGAAGGTTCTGTATGTGAAGAAGGACATTGTACGGGATGTGCGTTTCCCAAACAGCACCCTATTCCCTAGTGCACTATTTTTGACCAGGGCCCCCAAAAGTAGTGTGCTATCCTAGGGAATAGGGTGCCATAAGCCATATCATTCATGTTCTCTGTTCTGCTGCACACAGACAATAACAACACGTGTGTTAGGGAGGAGAACATCTACTGTTCAGCATCTGTTCTCTCCACAGCTTGCAGCACACAGATAATCCTATACATGTGTATGTGTTAGGGGGGAGGAAGACACTGTACTGTCTAGCAAAGGTTTCATGCATCCCTGATCTCACAGACAACACATCAGAACTAGAATGAACGGTAACCAAATATTATATCTAACCACACACCATATCCTTACAATAACCTCACCAGTTCCTGGAAGGAGATGAGCTGAACCCCAAGTCTGTTCCTAGGAAGGAGATGAGCTGAACCCCAAGTCTGTTCCTAGGAAGGAGATGAGCTGAACCCCAAGTCTGTTCCTAGGAAGGAGATGAGCTGAACCCCAAGTCTGTTCCTAGGAAGGAGATGAGCTGAACCCCAAGTCTGTTCCTAGAGAGGAGATGAGCTGAAACCTAAGTCTGTTCCTAGGAAGGAGATGAGCTGAACCCCAAGTCTGTTCCTAGGAAGGAGATGAGCTGAACCCCAAGTCTGTTCCTAGGGAGGAGATGAGCTGAACCCCAAGTCTGTTCCTAGGAAGGAGATGAGCTGAACCCCAAGTCTGTTCCTAGGGAGGAGATGAGCTGAACCCCAAGTCTGTTCCTAGGAAGGAGATGAGCTGAATCCCAAGTCTGTTCCTAGGAAGGAGATGAGCTGAACCCCAAGTCTGTTCCTAGGAAGGAGATGAGCTGAACCCCAAGTCTGTTCCCAGGGAGGAGATGAGCTGAACCCCAAGTCTGTTCCTGGGAAGGAGATGAGCTGAACCCCAAGTCTGTTCCTAGGAAGGAGATGAGCTGAACCCCAAGTCTGTTCCTGGGAAGGAGATGAGCTGAACCCCAAGTCTGTTCCTAGGAAGGAGATGAGCTGAACCCCAAGTCTGTTCCTGGGAAGGAGATTAGTTGTTTCTTTGTAAAGGTTCTGTACACAACATACTCCCACAGCACAACATACTCCCACAGCACAACATACTCCCACAGCACAACATACTCCCACAGCACACACTCTAAAAG